>NW_022474067.1:1260000-1307500 GCF_902498895.1 Magnusiomyces paraingens
TGACTTTCTTTGTCTAAAATTAAATTTATCTTTTACTTTCCAAATTAATGGGTTTTTTTATTGTACCTTCCCAGATCTTGCAACATTACTTTGGTACCCAACAATTAATACCTTTAACTTTAACCGCTACTAAATAAACCAATTGGTTTATTTATTAAGTTGCAAATTATTTGAGTTATAAAAAAAAAAAAATAAATAAATAAATCAAAATTCTTTAAAAATCCATAAAACTTTGCTATAAAAAAATAATTCAATCTACAACCTTACGTAATAACACACATGACCATTCATAATAATTCGTAATAATTCATAATAAACACCTTAACTACACTGCTCAATAATAACATTCAGTCAATCACAGGTAGTCCAAGAATTAAAAAAAAAAAAAAAGATTACTAACAGACTCTTATATATATATATATATATATATATACATATATATATATACTTGATCATACACAATAGTTATTTAAGTTTTTCTATCCCATCTTCTTCTTCTTTTTCTTCTTCTTCTTCTTCTTCTTTTTCTTTGCTCTACTTTCATAACCACTGCTATTAGTTATCACTTGACTATCGATCTAATCAACTAACCAAACAACCAACTTTACTAACTAACCAACTTTACTAACTAACTAGCTTAAGCTTATAATATGTTCCTTTGTTTTTAATAATTTATTTGCTATTGTTCTTGTGTTTAAATATTGTGAAAAGTTGCTGTTTTTTTTTTAATCTATTTAATGGGCATTTGAAATACTTTTTAAAAATTGATTATTTTCAAAAAAAAAAAAAAAAAAAAAAAATAATAATAATAATAATAAAAAAGTTGTCAAACAATATCCATTTATTAAATTCATTTTCATTTGTTTTGACTATAAGCAATTATACCAAATCATATATCATTTTCACAAGTTTACAATGAATCAATATCGTTCATATTCTTATTTCATATTTATATTCATAATCAGTAAAATAACCAATTTTCACTATCAGTTCCAATTCATTAAAAACCAATATCCATAAAAAAAAAAAAAAGACCACCTTTATCTCTTTTCTTCCTATTCCTTTTCTTTTCTCCCAATATCAACTTTGTTAAAATTCTTATCCTCCAAATCACAATAATCCTCCTCCTCCTCCACCACCACTAGACCCGCTCCATGCACTGGCCGCACTTCTTCGACGAGTTGATACACCACCATTGGTTGCCACATTGTATGCAAAATGTGATCCAGGTGAGTTTTCATTTAGAAATCGGCCACGCGACTTTTTCCTTTCTTTGGACAAATCTGCTTCTTCATCATTGTCTTTATGTTTGAGCTTGCTGAAAAAATTTAAAAATCCCATGGTTATATTTTATTTGTTATATTTGAATGTTTTTCTTTAAATTATTGTTTTCTTGGCTGTTTGTTTGTTTTTTGATTAATTGATTGATGAGATGAAATGAGATGAAATGAGATGAAATGAGATGAAATGAAATGAAATGAAATGAAATAGGACTTTTTCAACCATTTATATACTCTTCTTTTTTTTTTATTTCAATTTATTTTTATTTTTATTCTTAAATACCCTCCCCCAAAACTTAACCATATGACCACCTTCTTTTATTTTTAACATTTTCATTTTAATGAAAAATATCAAATTCATATCATGATTTCTTGGTATTTTCAAAATCACCTGGTTAAACCAAAAAAAAAAAAAGAGCAAAAGAAAACAAAAAATTACCCCAGGTTTTTAGCCCTCTTAATTGTGTTATGTATATATATATATATATATATCAAAACAACTTTTATTGACTATAAATAACAACTTTAAACGTTAACTACCACCCAATTTTGATTCTTCCATAAATAAACAATAGATTAAAATTTAAATTTAAATTTATTAAAAAAAAAACTGAATAATGAAATAATGAAATATAAAATGATATTAAATGTATATAATTGATGAAAAAAAAAAAAATACCAAGTGACCCTTTGTTAACGTGGCTTAATCACATAGTCATCACCTGTATTCCTGATTCAAATTAAAAAAAAACCTGCCTTCTCAATCACCACCACCACCACCACACCCTCCTCCTCCTCCTCCTCCATCACCACCACCACACCCTCCACCACTATCACCACCACCTCCTCCTCCTCCTCCTCCTCCTCCTCCACTATCAGATCCTCCGAAAATTGCCCAGCCACAGTCACCAGTGCTTGAAACACCTCTTCCGTGGCCACCCCCACTTGAATGATGGCGATGTTTCTTCTTTTCCTTTGTCTGAGTGGCGTCATCGCCTTCAGTGGTTTTGTGTTTGAATTTGTGGAAAAAACTTGATAATCCCATTGCTTTGTAAAGTGTTGTTGTTGTTGTTGTTGTTGTTGGGTTTTATTTTTTTTTTTTGTTTTTGGTAATTAGAAAATTTAGTTTGATTATGAAGATTTAAAAAAAAAAAAAAAAAAAAAAGGATTTCATTGACTTTTTCTTGAATATATATATATATATAGTTTTTGTTCGATGATTTATTATCTTTTTTTTTTCTTACTACAACAAACGTCAATATGACTTATAGTACTAATGATTGTATCTTTTTATTTTTCTTTCGTCATAGGATGTCATCGATATTATCTGTTTTTTTTTTTTTTCTTCCATTTCATTGAAATGATAAGTAGATATTTCCATCTTTCGATATTAATTTTTTTTAAGGATAATTATGATTATACTTATGAAAAAATAAAATAAAATATATCTCGTATGGTTTTTTTTTATTCGATATTTTGAAAACAATTTTATTTCCATGTTGATTTTAAAAAAAAAAAAAAAAAAAAAAGCCAAGATACATCTTTAAAAAGAAGCTTTTTTTTTTTTTTTTTTTTTTTTTTTTTGAGAGAGAAAGAGTGATTTAATATATCCTCGGAATTATTATAATCACATGATTTGTATTCTTTGAGTTTAATTAAGCACTGCAAGTGTTGGCAATTGGTAATGTGATTATCATCATCATCATCATCATCAACAACTTTTTTTTTCTTCTTTTTCTTCTTCTTCTTCTTCTTCTTCTTCTTCTTCTTCTTCTTACTTCCTTTATTTATTTATTTTTTTTTTTTACAATAATACAACAACCTCAATTTAATCAAATGTTCCAATTCTTATTACTCCAAAACTTTTTCATTATCCAAAAATACTCTCGACCTTCTAATATTGAAATCCATGTGGAATACAATGTTTTTTCTTTCAAAGATAATAATAACATGGAATCACAAAACAGTATTATCGTGATCTAAAACTAAAAAAAAAAAAAAAATATTAGAATAAAAATTAGGTTATCGATAAAAAATAATATAAAATAAGGAGAAGGGAGGATGAAGCATTTGAATTGGTAAAATTTGTGATCAAAAAAAAAAAAAAAACTCCTGAAAAAGATTATTTTTTTTTTTATTCTTTTTCAATAGATAATAGATGATAGAAAGTAAAATAACTTTCTTTCAATGATTTTAACTGGTCAAATTCCTGATATAAATGACTTTGGTATTATTTTATTTTATAAAAAATGATTCAGTTAATATATATTTTGTTCTTTAAAAAAAAAAAATAAAAAAATAAAAAAACCTTTAGCATATTTTATTTAAATAAACATGTAAAAATAATATGATAAGCATTAACCTTGCCAATTGTGCCCTAACAAAATGTAATCCCTATTAAGCATTTCACAAACTCTTAATAACGATTTCCTCTTCATTTTCAACACGTTAATATCCAAAACACAAACTCTTATTAAGCATTTGCACAACCCTTCATTAAAAATGTCCTAAATGCATGATTCTTATTTTTTAAAAGTATTTTACAAATACTACAACACTTTATTGGCAATACTATATCATTTTATTGACAATCGTAAGGGCTAATATTAGAATGAAAGTGGTTTAAAAAATTTTATAACGATGGAACTTTGGGGTACAAATTTGTATATATATAAGTACTAATTAACTACCATTTTATCATTAAAAGTATGGTTGTGGCTGACTAATTTTAAAAAAATTAAGATTTTTAAATTAAGGGCTTGTGTTTTCCTTAATAACGTGTTGTGAAATGGTTAATAAGAAAAGTCGATTTTGGGGTTTCAAGTAAATTTTTTGTTTTTGTCAATTTTGTATGGTAAAAAATATTTTTGTTAGGGCACAATTGGCAAGGTGATTCTAAAGTAATTTTTTTTCTTCATAAAAGAAATTAATAACAATTAATAAATAAATAAAAAAAAAAGTAATATGCGTCAGCCCGGAGTCGAACCGGGGGCTCGTCGATGGCAACGACGAATTTTACCGCTAAACCACTAACGCCTTTCAAATAGTAATTAAGGTATTATGAACTTTGGACGTATATAACCCACATATTTAAACTTTGACATGTTGTTGTTTCCGAAACAATTAGTTTAGCATTGGCTGATACCCCAAATGATAAAGCTCCAAAAGAAGATGAAATTACTGGCAAAGTTTTAAAGATGGCATGGCTAAATAAAGACGTTAAGGAAAGGTTTTTCAAGCTTCTCCAAGCTTGTGTAAAGTTTGGATACCACCCAAAAGTCTGGAGACATGGCATTATTGTTGTTATACCTAAACCTAAGAAACCTGACTATTCAAAGCCAAGAGCATACCGACCAATTTCCTTACTTAAGATTCCATCTAAAGTACTGGAAAAAATTATACAAAAAAGAATGACCAAGCTTACAACACACTTACTTCCACCAGAGCAATATGGGGGAAGACAAGGTTATTGTGCTACTGATGCTGTTTTGGAACTTGTCCAAAGAATTGAAACTAGTAAAGAAAAAATTTCAGCTATGCTCATTGATATTCAAGGAGCTTTTGATAATGTTAACAGAAATATATTGGCAGACACAATGGAGGATATGAAACTACCCAAAGCACTTATAAACTGGACGTACCAATTTGTAAGTGAAAGAGAAGCTAGTATGCTCATGGACCGAAGAAAAGGATCAGTGCAAAAAATTAGTACTGGAATTCCGCAAGGCTCACCTATTTCACCACTACTTTTTGATATATTCCACACCAATGTATCATGCCATTAAAGAATGGGGTGGAACTCCTTTTGGCTTTATTGATGATGTGACTATTACTGTTGAAGGTAAAATTGAAGAAAATACCAAAGCTTAAGCAACATATTAGAAAAATGTTGTAATTGGGCTAAATCAAGAATGACCAAAATTGATTTGGGTGATAAATTGGGTTTTATTCATTTTACAAAAAATGTGAAACCTAAAGATGAGAAAGTGCAACTTACTTTACCTAATGGAGAACTTCGTGAACCCCAGAAGGAAGTTAAATTGCTTGGAATTACTTTGAACAATCTGCTTGATTTTAAATCTCATATTTTGAATAAAATCAATAAAGCAAGAAAAGCTGTTGGTGCTATTTGGCATCTTGGTGGCGTGCAAAAAGGTATGCGAGGGTCTGCAGTCAGATCACTGTATATTGCTTGCGTGAGACCAATTGTCGAATATGGCTTAGAAATTTGGCATCATAAAATTTTGAAAGGAGAAATCCACAAGTTGGAAGTAATGCAGAATATGGCTTTAAGAAGAATTGTTGGTGCTTATCGCACAACTCCTATTGCGGTACTACAAAAGGAAGCTGGTATTATGCCATATAGTATTAGGCTAAAATTTATGGTGGCACGAAAAGCTATTCGTTTACACCTAAATATTAGCAAAACTAATCCTATTAATGGTCATTTGTTAACATTGATTGAGAAATATCCAATTGCAAAGCTAACCACGCTTTACATGTTGGCGAAAGATGATAGAGACTATATGATTAAAAAGGATGAAAAACGAAAATGCAAGAGGGTTGAACCTCTTACACTGAAACAACAACAGAATCAGACGATTGGAATTTTGAAGAAACAAGCAATGGAAGAATGGCAAGAAATGTATTGGAACAGCAGTAAGGATCTGTGGTATCATAATATCACAGTGGAGTCGAAATGTACTGATAATCTTTCCAAAATGGTTACGGGAGTGATCATGAAGAAAGATAGTCGAAGGATCTTGAGTAATATTACTCAGTTTCGCAAAGGCCATGGCAACTTTGGCGCATGGTTTAAAAAGTTTGGAATTGAAAAGGATAGTTACAACTGCAAATGTGGAGAGCTGGAAACAGTTCATCACATTTTAGTTGAGTGTCCTTTGCTTGAAGAGGAAAGAAAAGGACTGAAACGGATATCTCCAGAGATGGACATGTCGACTCTCTTAAACAGTTTAACTGGCTTACAAGAGATTGTAAGCTTTATCTCTGCTTGGAGGGATTAAGAAATACAATTACAGCGTTGATGAAGGCAAGTGGAGATAGGTTGGGAAGGTTTGGTTATTTTTAACCCCCTGTTCCTCGTAAACTGGCATCAGGACTTATTTTCGGGCTGTTGGAGATGCAATGTTGAAGCCAAAATTAAAAGTTTATTATCAAAATGAAAAAATATATAGTATGGACAAGAAGGATAGCGCAGATGCTGATGTTATATAATTCTATAACCCTTGAATAAAAACAAACAAACAAACAATTAGTTTAAACCCTTGAATAAAAACAAACAAACAAACAAACAAACAACAATTAGTTTTTTTTTATTTAATTTTTAATAATTTTTAAATTGTTTTAAAAGGTGGTTACTTATAATTATAAAATAAAGGCATTATTAATAATAATAATAATAATAATAATAATAATAATAATAATAATAATAATAATAATAATAATAATAATAATAATATTATTGTATTTATGAGAATGCTTAATACTAGTTAGCCACATTTTCGGTTAAGTGACCTTTTTATTTTTTAAAAAAAAAAAAAAAGAAAAATTAGAATAAATGATTTGAAAAAAGAAATTGTAAGATTTTTTTTTTATAAATTTATTATTATTCTTATTATGGAATGTTTACATTTTAAAAAAAAAATCAATTGTATTCAAAAAAAAAAAAAAAAATGATAATAATAAAGTAAATAAAAAAGAATTGTTGTTGATGTTGATATTTAATATATATATATATATATATATATAAATTTATAATAAAATAAAATCTGATTTTCCCCTTTTTTTTTTTTTTTTTTTTTTTTTTTTGTTCATATTCCATAAATGCATCCTCGGTCCACAAACTTTCAAACTTTTTTTTTTTTTTTTAATTAAACTATATATATATATATATATATATATATTTATATGAGATAATAATAATAATATCTTCTAAACGGCTCTTTATTTCCTGTTAACTATTTATATATAATAAATAGAGTTTTTGTGAACTTTAAAAAAAAATTTATATATATATATAAAAGTTTCAACGGGGGGGGTTTTTTTTTTTGTTTCAATTTTATTTTCCCTTTTGTCCTTCTTCTTCTTCTAAATTAAAAATCTTTTAGCAGATTATTTCTTACATAACCTTTTGATGGTTTAAGTAATTTAATTAATTTTAAAAAAAAAAAAAAAAAAAAATCTATTTTTTAAATTTTTTTTTAAATTTTTTTTTAAAATTTTTTTTTTCTCCCCACACACATATACATACATACATACATACATACCCTTTCAACCGAACTAGCCGAATTCTCGGAGCACCGGACTGGCCCGAAAGATTTTTATTTTTTTATTTTTTTTATTTTTTATTTATGGAGTTGTAGTAGTTAATAGGATTAATGGTAATTAAAGTAGTATTAATTATTATAATGAGTGTTATTGTTGTTTAGACACACAATTAATAAAAACAAGAATTTTATTTTATTTTATTTTATTTTATTTTTTTGCAATTTAACAAAATAAATTCTTCACTTCTTATGATGATGATGATGATGATGATGATGATGATGATCGTTTAGAGTCTAATAGATGCAACAACGACTAACAAACAAAGAACAAAAAGGTAAAAAAAAATTTATTTATTTATTTATTTTTATTTTTATTTATTTATTTTTATTTTTATTTATTTATTTTATTTATTTTTATTTATTTATTTATTTTTATTTATTTTTATTATTTGAATTCAATTTTGATTTTGTTGTATTTCTAAAATGTCAGTGAAATAAAAACAATTAAAAACAATTAAAAAACAATTAAAAATTAAAAAATTAAAAAATAAATTTTTTTTATTTTGTGTGGAGAAATGAAAATTTAGCCAATTAAAATCTTTTAAAGTCACGTGCACCCGATTTATGTCCGACCTAAAAAAAAAAAAAAAAATAAAAAAATAAAATTTATCAGATTTTTTTTTTTTTTTTTGAGGAAGAGGAGGAGAAGGAAAAGGAGGAGGAAAGAATTTCCATATGGCAATAACGAAATAAAAAAAAACTAAAATATAAATTTTTTATAAAAAAATTTAAAAATTTAAAAATATAAAATATTTAAAATATTTAAAATAAAAAAAATTATCTTCATTATCATCAATAGTAACAATACCTTCTCTTGTTTTTTTTTTTTTTCTCTCTCTTTTTAACTACTTAATCAATCGTTTGACATTTCTATTTATCTTTATCTCTATCTATTCATATATATATATATATATATAGAAAAAAAAAATTTTTTTTTTTTTTATCACCAGCCGAGCTTTACTTGGACCGTTTATTTATTTATTTTTTATTTTTAAATCGTTTTAAATCCCCTTTTTAATCTTCCTGTGACTTTTTTTTTTTTTTTTTTTTTTTTTTTTTTTTTTTAATTTATTTCATTAATCTTCATATCTTCATTTTTCAATAAAAAAAAAAAAAAAAAAAAAAAGAATCTTCATCTTTTAGATAAAAATCATCATCTTCTTCATCTTCATTATCTTCATCTTCATCTTCATCTTCATCTTCATTATTCTCCTTCTCTTTAATGTCATTCTTTTCCTCTGCTAATTTTTTTTTCCCTTTCTAAAATGTCCGAGCAACAACAACAAAAATCTCAAGCCGACCCGGTCTTTGCACCGAGTACCGTCTCTACCCCACAACCACTCTCCCATCCCCATCACAACAACATCAACAACATCAACAACATCAATAAACCTTCATCATCTTCATCTTCATCTTCATCTTCATCTTCATCATCTTTCATTCAATCCATTCTCTCAAACCCATCAGTCGATCGTACTCGCCAACTACTTTCTTACCCTACAGTTTCTTCTTTCCTCGCAGGTGGTGTTGCAGGAGCTGTTTCCCGTACTGTCGTTTCTCCCTTTGAACGTATGAAAATTATTTTCCAAATTCAAGGCCCTGGTGCCGCCGGACAATACCAAGGTGTCATCCCGACTCTTAAAAAAATGTGGGCTGAAGAAGGTTGGCGTGGATTTATGCGTGGTAATGGAACAAATTGTATTCGCATCTTCCCATATAGTGCAGTCCAGTTCTCCACTTATACCGTCCTCAAGTCTTATATCGTTACCTTAAGACCTGTCGTCAATAGCCAGCATCATAATCATCATATTTCTTCTACTACTACTACTACTACTACTACTACTACTACTTCTTCTTCTCAAACTGAGCTTTCAGGACCTCGTGCAAAAATCGCTTCCTCTGTCGATAATGTAGGCGGCCGTTCTCTCACAACCCCAGAACGTCTTGCAGCTGGCTCTATAGCTGGTATCGCTTCCGTCGCTGTTACTTATCCCCTCGACATTATCCGTACCCGTCTCTCCATTCAAACTGCTTCTATCGGTAACTTGCGTGCTCATTATGCCGCTCTGGGTGTCGCACCACCAGGCATCATGTCTGTAGGCCGCCAGATTTACGCTGTTGAAGGAGGCTGGCGTGGTCTTTATCGTGGAATTATCCCTACAACAATGGGTGTGGCCCCCTATGTTGGTATTAACTTTGCAGTTTACGAATGGCTTCGTGAATTACTTGTATCTACAAACGCTGGCAAAGAACCTTCCGCTCTTGAGAAACTCGGTGCTGGTGCAGCTGCAGGTGCCGTCGCACAAACTCTTACTTATCCCTTCGACGTCCTGCGGCGCCGCTTCCAAGTCATCTCAATGGACAAGAGTGCAGGCATTGGATATCACTACTCTGGCGTCGGTAACGCCCTTTCCACTATTGTCCGTACTGAAGGTTTCTGGGGTCTTTACAAGGGTCTTTCTGCAAACCTTCTAAAGGTCGTCCCCTCCATGGCTGCTAGTTGGCTTTCCTTCGAGCTTGTCAAGGATTGGTTGGCTTATTAGAAAATTAAAAAGAGAGTATACATTTAAAATTATAGAAAGGGTTTTTTTTTTAAAAAAAAAAAATAAAAATAAAAATAAACATGAAAAAGTGAAAGTGAAAGTAAAAGTAAAAAAGTGAAAAAAAAATAAGTGGGAGAGTATGTAAATAGAATGTAGGTTGGAGAAAGAAATACAATGTAAAGAAAAAAACGTTCTTATAAACTGTCTTTCTTTCTTTCTTTCTTCTTCTTCTTCTAAAAAAAAAAAAAAAAGGTCAAAAAGAGGTCATAAAAAAAAAAAAAAACAAAGACCCTTTCTAACCACAGCAAAACGACGTAATCTTTGCAAAAAATCCCTTACGCTCTGGCTCAGCCTGCTGCTGCGAATAGTAAGGGTTTTGTGTAGGAGATGCCGGGTTCGATGCAGTTGCCTTCTGACCTTGTGTATAAGACTGAGGCTGTTGCAACTGAGAATGCTGTTGTTGAGGAGAAGAAGAACTTCCTGCAACGTTTGGTTGTGACTGTTGTTGTTGTTGCGATTGTTGTTGTTGTTGTTGTTGTTGTTGTTGTTGTTGTTGTTGTAATTGCTGCTGCTGAGGTAAAGATCCAGGAATTTGTGTTTGCTGAGGAGTAGGATAAGCTCCATAATTTCCAGGTGTATTACCCAAAGTCTTGCTCATGCGGCTACCGGGGGCTCCTCCAGCACCTGAGGCGCCAGCACCCAGAGGCGCATTGGAACCCGCACCTCCGTTTGGCAGAGGAACTTGTTGACGTGAACGCTTGGACCGACTCGAGTTGCGTACAACTGCCGCGTTTGGTGGAGGTGGGACGTTAGAAGATGCTTGTTGTTGTTGTTGTTGTTGTTGTTGCTGCTGTTGCTGCTGTTGTGGTTGTTGAGAAGATTGACCTTGTTGTTGAGGTGATTGAGATAGACGGCCTTGAGATGAAGAAGCTAAAGCTTGGTTACTACCATTGACAACGCCAGGAGCTGCGAGGGCTGCTGCTGCGGCAGCGGCATTCGAGACTTGCTGGGATGAATGACGATGGCCAGGAGGATATGGGTGTCCATAGCCATGAAGATTGGGCTTACGGTTGTGCACTGCATCCCAGCCCTTACCACCATTCAACTTCATCCAGTCATACTCACCATCCTCAGTCTCACCGACAGATTGCAATGCCTCGGTGAACAAGTCACGGAGATAATCATAATCTGGAGTTTCATCAAACTCAAGATTACGAACATATCGTAGATAAGTAGCAAATTGTGGAGGGAACCCAGAACAAAGTTCCTCAATGGGAGTAGTTTGCTTCTTTTCACCAATCTTTTCATACTTTTGCTTATTTGTGGCCGCCTTGAGGCCCTGCCAGGGGAGACCGCCGCGCAAAAAGTACATGAAAACATGGCCCAAAGACTCCAGGTCGTCACGGCGCGATTGCTCACGACCAAGATGGGTATTGATAGACATATAGCGGGCTGTACCAGAAAGAGACTTTCGCTCACGGTAAGGAATGTGCATCTTAGTTTTAGGATCACGGTATTGTTTAGCCATACCAAAGTCAATCACATAAATGAGGTTTGCAGTTCTTGTTCCAGGTTTTCCAATTAGAAAGTTATCAGGCTTAATATCACGGTAAATGAGCGATTTTTCATGAATGGCTTGCACACGCGTAAGCATTTGCTTGGCTACCATAACAGTTGTTTTAAGAGAAAAGCGGCGTCCACACCAGTCAAATAAATCTTCTAGAGAGGGGCCCAAAAGGTCAATAACTAGAATATTGTGGAGACCTTCTTGGCCAAAGTAATAAACGTGGGGGATTCCAACAGTGCCGACAAGAATCTTATATGTGCGGTATTCATCACGCAGTTGAGGAGCATCACTTTTTCTTGGTTCAAATTTAATAGCGACTTGTTGGTTGTTGAGAAGATTGGTGCCTTCAAAAATCACACCAAAGGAACCTTCACCGATTTTTTTGCCGACGCGGTAGTGCACGCCAACAACATTTGAGGATTGGGACGGCATTTGTCCAGACATATGAGCTGAAATATTGCAGAGTTAAAAAATATTAAAAAAAAAAAAAAACGCGTATTATAAGGTGTTTGTTCTAGGGGTATATAGCATGGTGTGATAAAAAAAAAAAAAAAAAAAAAAAAGGGGTTGTTTGAAGCGCTTTTATTTTATTTTTTTTTTTCTTTTCAGTTGAAATTGTTGCTATTCAATGAATAATTTTTTTTTTCTTCTTCTTTTTGATGAGATATATATATATATATATAAAGTTTCTTGAGGTTTCTATAAAAAGATTTCTACTTGGGTTCTATGTGTGGATGAGTTTCAAGTAGATTTTTTTTTTTTTTTAAAAAAAAATGTGAGATATCTAAAGATGAGTATAAAAAAATGAAAATAAAAGAAGATGAGAAGATAAAAAAAAAAATTTAAAAAAAAAAAAAAAAGATGAGAATAATGAGCGCTACAAAATAGCAGAGAAAAATGAGATTATTTTTGAATAAGTTTGATGATAATTGTTGATGATTGTTGTTGGTTGTTGTTGATTGTTTTAAATAGAGAGAGAGAGAGAAAAAAAAAGTGGATGGTAAGAAGAAAGAAAGAAAGAAAGAAAAATTAAAAAAAATTAAAAAAAAAAATTAAAAAAAATTAAAAAAAAATTAGAAAATTAAAAAGGAGGTTTTTTTTTTATTTATTTATTTTTGGTGGCAGTGAAAAAAAAAAAAAAAAAAATTATTTGGCTGGCTGGCTGGCTGGCTGGCTGGCTGGATGGATGGCTGGATTAAAAAAGAGTGAGAGAGGGGGGGGGGGTGTGTGGAAGTTTTTTTTAAAGAAGGAGGAGGAGGAGGAGGAGGAGACATAAAAAAAAAAAAAAAAAAAAAAAAAAAAAAAAAAAAAAAAAAAAAAAAAAAGTGATAGGGAAAGGGTTTCCTACTACTACAACTACTACTACTACTACTACTAATACAATGATTGTTTTTTAAATTTAAATTTAAATTTATATTTATATTTATAAATAAAAAAAAAAAAAAAAAAAAAAGTTATCCACCACCACTAACATCACTACAGCAATGTTGAAATTCTAATCAAGATAATTATTTAATGGTGGTAGTGCATAAAAAAATAAAAAAATAAAAAAATAAAAAAAAAATAAAAAATAAAAAATAAAAAAAATACAGTATATGATATACACAATTCTTAGATATACTCATAAAAATAAAAAAAACCTGGGGAAATTATTGTTATAGTTAATAATATAATAACAATAATAATATAAAATAAATTTCATTTAATCATTTTAAAGTTAAACTAAAATTAACCAAAAAATTAAACTCTTACATAAAAAATAAAAATAAAAATAAAGGCCCAATTTCAAATCCTTCAAATCAATTAATTAATTAATTATTATCACCATCATTCCCACCCCCCCCACATTTATTAAATATCAACAAACCACATAAACACAAACAATTTTTTTTTTTTTTTTTAAAAAAAAAATAAATTAAACTAAAAAAAATCATGGACCCATCAGTTGCTGCTATTAAACGTCTCACAAAAGAACTTAAAGCTAATGCAAAAGATCCAAACCCAGCATTAGAATTCTTACAACCAGTGTCTGACAATAATCTACTCCTTTGGAAAGGAAGACTAAAGGGTGTTCCAAATACACCATATCAAGGTTTGTAGTATAGTATAGTATATATATATATATATATATATATATATAAATATATATATACATTCAATTTTACTTTCACTTTTTAAAAACTAACACTAAAAAGACGGTCTATGGGATATCTCAATTAAAATTCCTCCATCTTATCCTCTGCATCCACCAGAAATTAAATTCATCACTCCTATATGTCACCCTAATATTCATGCAACTTCTGGTGAAGTTTGTCTTGATGTTCTCAAAGCCCAATGGACTCCAGCTTGGTCTGTTTCTTCAGCATGTACCGCCATACAAGCAATGCTTTCTGATCCAGAACCTGATTCACCATTAAACATTGATGCTGCAAATTTAGCTCGTAACCGTCAAATTGATCCTCTTGCATACGATGGTCTTGTAAGATACTACACTCGTCATTATGCTTGTAGCAAAAATTAAAGATAAAAGATTAAAAATAAAAATTAAAGAAATAAATAAAAATAAAAATAAAAATAAAATAAAATGAAATAGTCGAGGTAAGTATTTCATTCCATCCCTAACCCTGATTTTATTGTAACAAAAAAAAATGTGTCATACAAAACTACTGAAAAATTTTAACTTCAAATAGGTTTTTTTTTTTTTTTTTTTTTTTTTTTTTTTTTTTCTATTTAAAAAAAATAAAATAAAAATTATTGCTCACCGCCACTGAAAAATATAAAATTTAAAATTTAAAAAAAAATAAAAAAAAATAAAAAAAAATAAATAAAATTCAAGTTTTTTTTTTTTTTTTTTTTGACAGAATCGCCAGATTTTTTTTTTTTTCTTTCTCTCTCTCTCTCTCTCTCTCCTGAATTCATCTACCATCATCATATCAAATACAAGTATATTCATATATTCATATATTCATATATTCATATATTCATACATATATATATATATATATATATCCATATATACTTGTATATACTCTTTGTATATAAAGTAAATATATCCGTATTTCTTTCTTTATTTCTTTCTTTATTTCTTTTTTCCTCTCCCCCTCTTCTCTCTCTTTCTCTCTCTTTCTTTCTTTCTTTTATTCTTTCTCTCTTTCTCTCTTTACTCACTCACCTATTGTTATTATCCCTACCATGGAAGATCGGCTTGAGCTCGCGGTCAACACCGCACTTAGTGGCTCCAGTAACCTCAAACAAGAAGCCATTGACTACTGTAACCTCGTCAAAAACTCACCAGATGGCTGGAAAACAGGGCTTGCTCTTTTTGCCGATTCAACCACTCAAAGATCTGATACCGCTCGTTTCTTCTCGCTCCAGATTGTAGACGCTGCCCTTCCAAACCTTCAAGCTTCTGACTTGTCCTCAGCCAAATCATCTATCTTTTCCTATATTTTAAAATCTATAGAATCATCATCATCATCATCATCATCATCCACTTCTTCTTCTTCCTCTTCCTCTTCCTCTTCCTCTTCCTCTTCTTCATCAAATCCTTTTGGTGAATCCTTCCTAAGAAATAAACTCGCACAAACCCTTTCATACTTGTTCATCCTCACCTACAACACTTCCCTCTGGCCTTCCTTCTTCGATGACTTGATTGCTACCCTCTCCCCTCCAACTTTTGCAAACCAGCGTGCTGTCGACCTCTACCTTCGTGTCTTGCTGGCTGTCCACGCAGAAATTGGTGACAATCTCATTGTCCGCGACCAAGGTACAACAAAACGTAACAACATTCTCAAAGACCTCATTCGTGATCGCGCAGTCTCAAAACTCGCAGAATCATGGCGTCACATTCTTCAAACTTATAGCAAAAACAATGATAAAGAATCACAAACAATCATTGACTCTTGCCTCAAAGTTATTGGAGGCTGGGTCTCTTGGATTGATATCACCCTTATTGTCAATCCATCATACCTCCAAACAATCTTTTCTTTCCTTTCAAATACCTCTCCTCATAAATTAACCACATGCGATACCCTTCTGGAAATCATTTCGAAAAAAATGAAGCCTGGCGATAAGCTAGAACTTCTCCAACTCTTAGATTTAAAAAATATCATTTCACAACTTTCAAATAACCAGGATCTCGAACTCGAGGAACGTCTCGCTAAACTCTCAAACGTTGTCGTCATTGAACTCGTCCACATTCTTGATGGTTCAACATCAACAGCTGCTCGTGTCCCCCTAACCCCAGATATTTCTCAAAAAGCAGAGGCCCTACTCATTGACTTTATGCCTACCATCATCCACTATCTGTCAAACGAATACGATGATACCTCTTCTCAAGTTTTCCCATGTGTTGGTGAATACCTGGTTTTTGTTCGAACAGAATCAAAACAAGCAAAAGCTAGCGTCGATACTTCCAAAATGCAACGCAACAAAGATACAGGCTACATTGCAGATTTCCCCCCAGACTCAACCTTCATTTCCTCTACCCGCCGTGAAATCCTTCAACTGTTATTAACCAAAATCATTGTCAAGATGCGTTATGATAATGACGCTTCATGGACTGGTGGAGACGACGAAAGTGAAACTGAGTTTTTGGATATTCGTAGTCGACTCAAGGTCCTCCAAGATCAAATCGCAAGCATCGATATGGATCTCTACATTGATGGCATTATTTCCATTGTAACTACTAGCTTTGATCCCTCTGCTGTTTCTTCTTGGCAAGATGTTGAGCTCGGTCTCTTTGAGCTCAGCGCATACTCAGAATCTCTTCGCAATGGAGCTGTCGCTGTCGTCAAAGGCGTTGAAACCCGCGCGTCTCGCACACTCTATGAACTTTTTTTTAAAATGATTGAAAGCAACGTTGTTGCAATGAACCATCCATCCATCCAGCTTCACTATATGGAGCTTGTCAATCGTCACAGCATGTTTTTCTCGTCCTCAAACTCAGATGCCCTAGCAAAAGTTTTGGAAAGCTTTGTGTCACCCCTTGGCATCCACAATTCTAACCGCCGTGTCCAAGTGCGGTCCTGGTACCTTTTTTTCCGCTTTGTCAAGTCGGTGCGTGGCATTTTGCGCGCCAATGTGGCTGAAATGGTCTTTACTTCTATCCAGTCCTCACTCTTGCAAATCAAGGCCGAGGTTCCTCTTAAAGATGATGAAAGTGAAATCTCTGGTACCGAGGCTTCTGGTGCCGGCTTTTTTGATAGTCAGCTTTACCTTTTCGAGCTTTGCGGCTTACTTCTCTCTAACCACCACAAACGTGACGCTTCTAGCAATGATGCATTTTCTACTGTGCTTGATAATAAAAAACAATTAATGCTTTTACGCAGTTTGTTACAACCCATTTACAATGATGTGGAACAAAACTTGGGTAAGCCTGAGGATGACACCCTGGCTGCACTCCAGGTCCATCATGACATTATGGCTATTGGCACTTTTGCTCGTGGATTCAACGAGGTTGGCACTGCAGCTAATGCAAACAGTGACACGGTGCGTGGTGGAATGGACTCGGAAGTTGCTGAAGAGTTTCGCACTGCAACACGCGTTGTCATTACATCACTTGAGCGTATGGGTCGGGCCGAAGTAATTCGTGATGGTGCCCGGTTTGCCATTTCACGCTTAATTCCTGTTCTTGGCTCTACTATTTTGAGCGAAGTCACCCGTCTCATTTCTTGCATGCTGGAACTTTCCAAGCTAGAAGAACTTGCCGACTTTTTGGGCTTTTTGGGACAGCTTGTTCATAACTTTCGAGAAGAACCTGGCGTTTACGAAATGTTTGATACGCTCATGGCTCCACTTTTTAGTAGAATCACATCGGCTTTAACCAAGGCTGATGAGGAGGCTGTTGCATCAGGTGGAGCCACGGACGCCAGAATCTTGAAACGTGAGCTACGCAAGTCATACCTGACATTTTTGTACAACTTGTTCAACAATGGTATGGGCTCAATTTTGTTTTCACCTACAAACGCACCTAAAATCTATGAACCTGTTTTGCAATCACTACTCATATATAGTGCAGATGTTGAAGGTGATAGCGGATCAGCTAAAGTTGCTGTGTTGTGTCTTAACAAGATGCTACAAATCTGGGGGACTGGTGAAAATTCTCAAGAGGGTAAACCTGTTCCTGGATTTAAGGAATTTACACTGCAGCACATTTCGCGTATTACTTGGGAAATCCCCACGCGACCTAACTTTAATACTCGTGATGCTGTTATGCGTGGACTGTTAGGAGACTTGGCAACTGTCCAGCGCGAGATTTACGCCAAATATGGTGATGTATACATACAATTTCTCCAGGCTCAGTACCTTCCCTCTATTGGACTTCCTAACGAGTACATTTCCGAATATGTGCAGAACCTTCAGGGTCAAAACACAAAGCAATTCAAGGTCTTTTATATTCAAATGATTAGTGCCTTGACTAATAAGTAGTATAGATGTAATTAATTAATTAATTAATTTTTTTATTTTTATTTTTTTTTTTTTCCATTCGTCGAGATATATATATATATGTACAAAAAAAGTGCGCTTTAATTATTTACTGGTACTGGGCATAAGCCTGTGTCTCCTCTGTCAGTCTTCTCTCCAATCCCTTTTCAATTTCCTTGCCAATAAAGTCCTCAATTTCAGCAAACTCAGAATCATCGAGATGCTTAGGTCTAACCTTACTCTTATCTGAACCGAACCTCTCCTCGGCCTTTGCAAGGTATGCCTTCTTTGCAGGTGGTGTAGGCATGACGGGCGTAGTGAAACGCAAAATATCTTGTGGGGTTATAAGCTTATGACGCTTGAACTTGGAATGGATGTTGCGAATCTGAGGAAGAGCAGCCACAGGAACTGGAGGTTCAACAAGTGATTTGGCATAAAAGGTACGCTCACTGGCAACACCAGCCGCAGTAGTGAGCTCGGTGTCAGTGGTAGGCTCAAGCAGCTTGGCTGGACGTGGCCAGGGAATCTCAACCTCACGGTCATGTTCGAGTACACGTGTGGAGAGAAACTGATTATAATCAGGGTCGTAATATTTGTTTTCCTTGTCAATGAAAAGACTGTGTACAGCCACATCCTTATCAGGCTGACCATCTTCCTCAGCGGGGACTGTGACCACCAATCTCACATTCTTAATGGGCATTCCTTGAGGGACATCAACAACAGGACGAGTCTGACCCTCGGAGAAACTTTGTGGTGGAACAACAAGACGCTTGGTACCGCCAAGACCATCGACAAATACCATATTGGCTCGGGTATCAATGTGCACAATCTTACCCACCTTCCCACGGTCATCAGAAAACCCCTTGTTAGGTTTTACAACCTGCACTCGGTCGCCCAGCATGAGCGGCCATTCATCGGCTTGAAGGCGCTCCTTTTCAGGAATGTAAGTGTCGTGTGGGAACATTTGATGGCGGATAAACTCTGGGTACGCCTTTTTGAAACGGGTGTTCATATACAATTCTTGTTGAGCATTTGCGGACTGCATTGCGCGCGTGTACCGCGAAGTCTTGCGCAGTTCTCGTCGGGCTGCCATTTTGATGTGAAGGGGGAGGGTAGTAGTAGTAGTAGTAGTAGTAGCGGTAGCGGTTGAAGATCCGGGTGTGTTTTGGTTGGTTGGTTTTTGTTAGTAGTGAAAAATTTTAATGGTGGATGGGGGGGGAGAAAAAAATAAAAAAAAATAGGGAAGAGTAATAGATTGATTTGTTACAAATAATAATAGTGGTAATACAAAAAATTAAAAAATTAAAAAATAAAAAAAATTAAAAAAAGCGTAATATAAAGTTACCCGGCCTCAAGTACCTTTTTGAACCGTGCGGCCCACGAAACGGCCGATGATGGTTGTTGTTGCTGTTGTTGTTGACCCGATGATGTACCGGGCCCACCATACCCGTGCTCTGTTTCTGAACTTTCCACGGTCTCGTACTCAGTTCCCGCTACGCTCGGCGCCAACAGAATACTCGGGTATTTCACCAGGGATCACGGCCAAAGTATAAGCAAATGGTGCCACTGCTACTGTTACAATTGCCGGGATCTGAGCCCGCTGGGCACAAGCTCGTGAAACAATGTTTGTAAGAATTGATTTGACTTGGGTAACAGCTCTAGCAATATGAACTTTATCATTTGGAGGTTTTGAAGTCGCGTATTCTAAAATTCCCAATCCACTTTGGTTAGATATTAATAAAGAGATCGATAGATAAATATATAAATAAATAAAAAAAAAATAGAGAGATAGATAGATAGATAAGAATGACAAGAACTGAGGATTTTAAATACCTAAAATGCGAATGGCCCAAAGCTCCCACGAATCTGCAACCTCTGCAGCATCCGGCCGGTCCTCCACAACAACACGTCCAACCTGCTCTGTCGCTGGAGTATCTGGCAGCACAGGTTGTCTGAGGAACCTTAATTGGATGGTACAAAGGATTTTTTGTGTTCGAGGTGTGGTTGTTATATTTGTAGCTGCAAGATTTTCTGCACGTGAAACACATTCTTCAATAAGCGCATCGACGTGGGGATCGCTAAGAGCTGGGTATGCGACCGGTGTTGAGTCTTCTATGGCGGCGTCATTACGTTGGCCGGATCCGGAGCTGGGCCCAAAAACGTTACGCGTTTGGGGGACATTTGTGCCAATAAGTCTGTGGAAAAGAATGGTAGATAAGATAGCCTTACATGCGTCCTTGAGCAGTGGCCGGGCCACGCACAAGTCGTATGAGCAGGACATTCTTGGGACGAGAATTTTATAAGAGATTGGTTTTGGTATAAACAAAAAAAAAAAAAAAAAAAAAAAATGACGTGAGTGAAGGGAATTTTGTTTATATATAGTTAAAGTTAAAGTTAAAATTAAAATTAAAAAAAAAAACAATTAAGATATTATTAAATTAAATTAAATTAAAAAAACAAAGTCCGCTCTAAATCAGGTCATAAAGAATTTTTATAAGAAAAAAAAAAAAATTTATATTTAATGTCCAACTGTACAACATTCCCATCACCACCTTCTATTAAACCACGGTGGGATCATCACGCTTTGTAAACTTCAGAATGCAATCATCTTGAGGGAAAATGGTAGCAAACACACGGATTTCCTCAGACAAAGGGGTAACGGTGTGCTTCCAATCGTAGTAGAGAGCCGCGCGGCCAAACAACGAGACAAGACCCATAAAAACATAATTCTGGCCAAGGCATACGTGTGGGCCAGTGCCAAAGACCAACCAGTTGGAGTTTGCTTGGCAAGCCTTAGAGCCCTCGACCCAACGCTCAGGGATAAACTCATCAGGTTGATCATAAACCTCTGGGTCATGAAGTGCAGGGTAAAGAGTTGGAATAACCATGGAGCCCTTAGGGATAGTGTAATCTGCAGAAATAGGGTATGGTTTCTTGACAACATAAGGGACCATGGTGACTGGGGGACGGTAGCGAAGAGCCTCCTTAACTACCATACGGGTGTAATCCATTTGATCAACCATGTCGAGGTCGGCCTCCTTAAGCTCGGGGCCACGGACACGGAGTTGTTCCTCACGAATTTTGCGCAAAACATCTGGGCGATCAGCAATGATCTGGAAAAGCCAAGTGGTGGCAGAAGATGTAGCATCTTGGGAAGCAAATAAAAAGGTGAAGATAGTTTCAGAGATTTCACGATTGGTGAATTCGCGCACAAGGTTACGGCGTTCTTCCGGAGTAAGTTTTTCGCCCTTGGGGTCATCCTTGAGCAGTTCCTTTGATTCAAGCATAAGCTTAACCCAGGCATCCATAGTGCAGGTAACTTCTGGGGTGCCTGAAGCAGCCATAGCCTTTTTAGCCATGGCTGCACAGTTTTCAAAAATAGCCATGGTTTCATCGGCCATACGTTTACCGTACCAGGCCTTTGTAAAGGGGAGAATAATAGGGAAATTCACGAGCTCGAGGGCTTCAGTGATACGGTAGAAATTGTCCGAGATACTTTTGACTTGATCATCAGTGATATAAGTACCGCAAAAGGTGCGAAGAGAGCCTGCACATTGAATTTCGCGAAAGAGAGGCATAAATGGGACTGGCCCATCTTTAGAAGTTTGAACAAAAAGATCCAAGTAGCGATCATAAACCTGGTTAAGGTTGGGGAGGTAAACAGAAAGAGCCTTGCGTGTGAAGAGGCCATTAAGGGAACGGCGGTAATCGACGTGGGCCTTGCCGTCCAAAAAGACCCAATTAGTTGGTCTGAGGATTTTAATTGCAACATCAACAACGCAAGGTTTAACAAAGGCTGGAGAGTTAAGAATTTTGCGAGCCAAATCTCTTGTTGATGCAATGACGACAAACTTGTGAAAGACCGAGACACAAGATAGGGGGCCTGAGTCCCATTTTGCTTTATATTCTTCGAATTTGGGGTCCATTGATTCGAGAAAGGGACCAATGATGGGCCACATTTTGAAGCGAGGTCCGGCAATAGAGCCCTTTTTAATAACATAAGAGATTTGGTCATAGACAATAAGAGCTAAGAAAGAAGTAAGGAGGATGGACCAAATAGAAAGATTTTGACGAAGGTAAAGGACGAGTGACATGATCAGGGAAGATGAGGACGCCGACGCTGTAGCTGCGGCTCCAGAAAGTAGATTTGGGTCTACCGATGAGGAAGATGAGTTTACTATAGCAGACATGATTGATATGAGAAAGAAGAGAGAGAGAGAGAGAAAGAAAGAAAGAAGAAAAAGAAAGAAAGAAAGAAAGAAAGAAAGAAAGAAAAAAGAAAAAAAAAAAAAAAAAAAAAAAAAAAAAAAAAAAAAAAAAAAAGAATGGATTAAGATGGCACCGAAGACCCGTGGCCAATAGATTTTGGTGATAAGTCAGAAAGGGGAAGTAGGAAGAAGAAGAAGAAGGGAAAAGAAAGAGGGAAAAGGGAGATTTTGAATTGAAATAAATAAAATAAAAATAAAAATAAAAAGATACTTATATATGGAGTAACTGCCGGGCCGTTGTTATTGTTGTGTGGTGTGGTGGTTTGATATTAATAATTATGTCCCGAGTATCTGTTATTTTTTTTATTTTGGAAAATTTTAGATTTATTTTTTATTTTTATTTTTATTTTATATACAAATATACAAATATACAAATAAAAAATAAAAAATAAAAAGACGCGTTTAAGCTTAAAGGCTCTTTCGGAAATTGTGAAGGTTCCGGTAATTATCATGCCACAGCCGTATATCACGTGAGTTGAATTAAACGATAAATACGAATGTAATTATTAGTAAGCATGATTATGTAATTTTTTTAAAATTTTGTGAAATAAAACTTGTAATATAAAATTAATGTAATGTCACAATTTATTTTATAAACATCTCTTTTTTTTTTTTTTTGTTACACTATATTATTACTATTAATGTTGTAATTGCTCAGCTGGCTGGCTGGCTGACTGACTGACTGACTGACTGGCAACCTTTTATAGTTAATAATTAAAAGTTTTTGTGAACGGCGGGCGGGTGTTTGTGATGAGCTTTCTTTGTCTTATCTCAATAATAATATTTTTTTTTTTTTTTTTTTTTTTTGAAATGCTTAAGTCCTTTATTATATAATTTATTTTTATTTTTATTTTTGATCCTACACACACATATATATACTATATTAAGTCCTTCTCGTTAATAATAAAAAGAGCTCATTCTTATTTATTTTATATTTTGCTCATATCATTCTTTTTTTTTTTTTTTCTTGCTATATATATAAATATATTCATAAACCTCCATAAATCATTTTTTTTTTTTCTGTTCATCAAATCATATATTTTAATTGCCATATATAATATAAATCCCTCCCTCATTCTTTAATTAAAATGTCAAATACATTCTTTTATAGACCCTCTCATCCTCCTGCATCTGCTTCAACTCCACAACAGACGACTCAAACGACCCCCTCTCTTCATAATAAAAACCGCCACCGCCGACAAACAACCCAATCAACAGGCTTACCAAAATCCTCTTCAAGAATTTTAAATGAAACTTCTTCAAATGCTTCATTTGCAAGTTTCTCTTCTCTATCTTTAATCTCATCATCATCTTCTTCTTCTTCTTCTTCTTCTTCTTTAAAATTCTCCTCATCTTCTCCATTAAAAAATAAAAACTTTACTGATAAGCAACATCCATCATCATCGTCATCACCACCACCACCACCACCACCACTTCCATTGTATCCCACCGCATCCCACTCATCCACCACAGAAGATTCCTTATCTTTAACTTCAGACTCATCCTCAACAAGACAAACAAACCTCCTTTCAGAATCATCATCCTCTCCAAGCTTTCCTCAACAATCATATCCACATCAACTCAGACTCTTAAGGCAACGCCAACTTGAACTTCAAGCCGCTTGGGATCAAGACTGGGTGGTGTTTGCGCCATCCGACCAAGAGGATGACGACCATGCACGCGACCAAGAAGAAGAAGAACAGGATTCCGACCAGGATTCGCTACAAGAAAGACATGATCATAAAGATAATGATGGAATAGATGAAAAAAAAAAATTTACTAACAATGGGGATTTTGATGAATATGATGAAACAAAATATAATACCTTGAGTCATTATTCTTCCTCGGGATCAATAATCCCCTTTTTTTATAACCCTGATACCCCATTAGCTGGCTCACAAACACCTTTAGCTCTCCCCTCTCATAACGGATCAGGTGCTTTCACCCGCTCGTCTTCCTTTCTAGATACTCTAAATAGATCTGTTGCTGCTGCCGCTGCCGCTGCTGCTTCTGCTTCTGCTTCTGCTACCGCCACAGGTAACTCTGCTGCTGTACCTGCTTCTATTGTTACCACTGATGAATCAGCAACTCCTCACTCTAACGTTGATCCTGTAAACATCCCATCTCATGCCTCCCAATCTGTTAACTCCTCCCCCATGAACTCGCTTGATAGAGTCAATGTCTGGCGGTTTAACCAATCACAGCATGTTTATAATGAGTTTAAAAAGCTCGAGAAAAAACGTCTTTTCGCTCCAGCTTCAGCTCCGGCTGCTTATGATACACTTTCCTCTTGGGGTCTTCCTGAAGATGAGGAAGATAGTATGGCGGCAGCAGCAGCAGCAGCAGCAGAAACAGAAACAGAAACAGAAACAGCAGAAGTAGCAGAAACAGTGAAGGAACAAAAACAAAAAAATCCAAAAGTAGATGAATTAATGGCAACATTATCATCTTCCTCATCTTCCTCAAAAGCTCAAAACTTGGGAAACATTGCTTCTGCATCAAACGTTCATTCTCATACAATTATCGCCGCGGCTCTTAATGGCCGCTTCCCAACTACTTCAGACCCTGCATCAGTTCTTGCAAATGAACTCTACTTCATTCTCTCCTCATCTTCTCCATATGAAACTGCTGCGCAGCTACTCCAATACAGAAATTTTACTAATCATACTTTAGACATGGCCTCCTTGACTTCAAGACCTATTTCGTCTAAGACCTCGTTTACTACTTCTAATACTACTACTACTACTACTACTAAAAAATTATTTCGTGGAAAGTCAAACAAAGAAAAGGAAAAAGGAAATAAAGAAGAAGAAGAAGAAGAAGAAGAAGAAGAAGAAGAAGAATCCTTTCTTCAAATGTTGGCTCGAAAAGTTCTTTATGACTTTATTGGTTTGGATGATGAGATTTTGGAAATCATCATGGGTGAGCGTTTTGTTGATCCAAAACCTCAAAAACCTACTAGAGCTGCATCATTTTCTTTTACTTCAACCACTGCCTCTTCCTCCTTGTCTTCTTCTTCATCCTCTTCATCTTCATCTTCATCATCTTCATCATCTTCATCATCATCTTCTTCTTCTTCTTCTTCTCGATACAACTCTTATGGAAATTACTTGTCTTCTGCTGCTGTCAGTAGAGCTCCCTCACCAGTAAATGACTCAAGCCCCAATAACAAAGAAACCAACATCTATAACAAACTTGATGAAACAGCAATGGCTGCTCTTAACTCTGTTTCTGGTGCAGGGGCCTCAACTCCAACAAAACCCTTACATTGGACTAAACAGCTTATTGTGGATAAACTGTCTCGTGAAGTATACTCTGCATCAATGTCAGTTAAAAAGGCAATGGCTGGACCTTCCCGTAAAAAGCAAAATCATCACACAAGAGGTCCCCAAGCTAAGGGACCATTGACATCTTCATTGTCATCATCATCATCATCATCGTCTGATGTTTCACATTCCCCAACCGCCATTCTTATTTTGGAATATCTTCGAGCCAGGCTTTTGGCTCCGCTTTACCCAAACACTTCGACCTCTTCTCAGGGTTTATTTTACGACTCTGAGTCTGAAGATTCCATTACTACTGCTTCAGCTTTGCATTCTATTTCTTCTTCAAAACGCAAGGCTCCTCTGTATAATTGTGCAGTCGAAGCATCCATTTCTGAAGCGTCATCAAAAAAACGTCGTGCTGCAGGTAGCCTCCAAACTGAAGATTGCAGCACTGCTGATAATAAAGATAATCATTATGAAGATGGAGATAACGATGATGATTATACAAATTATTGGAATTCAGGTAATGGTGGAGGGTCTAACAGTGCTACGGGAGATTATCCAGGTTCAATGGTTGGTGTGTGGTAATTATAAATCATAATACTGTTTATAGGAAATGGTAATAAAGAAAAAAAAAATTACAGGTAAACAAGGATACTATTGTATATATATATATATATATATATATATTTAATTTAATTTAATGAAAACAATTTTTTTTTTTTTATTTTTAAGTAAAGGTTGGATTTGGAAATAACCCAGGTGTATCAAAAGTTGAGTTAACTAACGAGTGAAGTTTAAGATTTTCAAGTATCGGATATTGGCATGAAATTAATTTTTATTTAAATTTAGGGTAAAATATAAAAGAATTATTTTAAATAGATTATAATAATAATAATAATAATAAAATTAAAATAAATAAATAAATAAAATTCAAATTCAAATTCAAATTCAAATTCAAATTCAAATTCAAATTCAAATTCAAATTCAAATTCAAATTCAAAGTTAACCCAAATGTCAAATATTTGGTCTGTTTTTTTTTTTTTTTTTTTTTTTTTCTTCCCCCCTCCCCCCCCTTGTATAATAATAATTTTTTATCACGATAAATATTTAGTTTAATTATTCCTTCAATTTGTTTTTAAAGAAGATTTAAAGATTCCTCAAGGGTAAGGGTTTTTATGTAAACATTAAAATTAGTTAAAGTCTTGATATCCTCCTTCTCCTCCTACTTCATTTCTCTTTTTTCTAATATATATATATATATATATATATAACCAGTATAAATGTCATTTGTTTTTATTTTTCATTTTTTAACTAAAATCATAAATTACTTTTATTTTTGTTTATTTGTTTTTCATAATTAATATTATATACATATACCCTTTATATTCATTTATATTGTTGAATATTTGACTTTTAAACATCTCTGTTGAGTAAATTTTGAATTTTGAATTTTTTATTTTTATTTTTTTATTTTTTTCTATGAGAGCTATTCGGTAACCTCATGTAGTTTTACAAAAAAAAAAAAGACCTCATCACCAAATGCAATTTTACGAAAAAATAAAAAATAAAAAAGCCTTTAAAATCTCTGCTAAATCAACAACCAATCAAATCTCTAGGATTATAATCACAAAATTAAAAAAAAATAAAAAAAAATAAAAAAAAAAAAAGCCAATTCACAATATTCATTCAAATATTGAAAACAAAGTACTACCATGAAATTTTCATTAATAAAAGATTTTTTTTTAATTTTTAATTTTTAATTTTTAATTTTTAAATTTTTTTTTTTTCTTTAAAGCTAAAAATTTATATATGTATTTATAAACAGTTGCCCTATCTATAGCAATGAAATGATTTGATGTTCACATAAAAAAAATGTGAAAAGTAATTAAGTAGAATGATTATTTTTTTTTTCTTTCAGTATTGTAAAAGTCTCGAGAGGGGGTTTTCTTTTTATTATTATTTATTCTCTTAATGGCTGCCAGGAACAGGGCCTCCAATGACTTTACCGGAACCAACAGTGGCACCAGGAGTCCAGCCACCAACAGAAACTGCGCCAACATCCTCATTAAACTTCTGGAAACGAGCCTCAAGCTCAGGTCTAAAGTTGCGGATAAGACCTTGGATGGGCCAAGCAGCAGCATCACCCAAAGCGCAAATGGTGTGACCTTCAACTTCCTTGGTAAGCTCCCAAAGCATATCAATTTCACGGGGGCCGGCTTGACCAGCCTTAAATCTATCCATGACCTTCAGAAGCCAAGTAGTACCTTCTCTGCAAGGAGTGCACTGACCGCACGACTCGTGCTTGTAAAAGTAAGAGAAACGTTGAATGGCACGAACAATATCAGTGCTCTTATCAAGAACAATGACGGCAGCAGTACCCAAACCAGATTGATGGTCCTTAAGATCATCATAGTCCATAAGAACATGCTCACAAACGTCCTTGGTCAAAATGGGGACAGAGCAACCACCAGGAATAACACCAAGGAGATTGTCCCAGCCACCACGGATACCACCGCAGTGCTTCTCAAGAAGCTCTCTAAGAGGAATAGACATTTCCTCTTCGACAGTACAAGGCTCGTTGACGTGACCAGAAATGCAAAAGAGCTTGGTACCAGAGTTTCTCTCACGACCAAAGCCGGCAAACCAGTCACCACCACGACGAAGAATGGTAGGAGCAACAGCAACAGTCTCGACGTTAGTGACGGTGGTGGGTCTGCCAAAGAGACCAACACCGGCAGGGAATGGGGGTTTCAGTCTGGGCTTACCAGCCTTACCCTCGAGGGATTCAATAAGAGCAGTCTCCTCACCACAAACGTAAGCACCCATACCACGGTGGATGTAAACGTCAAAGTCATAGCCAGAGCCACAAGCATTCTTACCAATCAAGCCGTCGGCATAAGCCTCATTGATGGCGGTTTGGAGAATGGCAGCCTCGTTGTAAAACTCACCACGAATATAAATGTAAGCAGCAGTAGCATTCATGGCGCGGCCAGCAAGCAAGCAACCTTCGACAAGCTTGTGGGGGTCCTTTCTAATAATTTCTCTATCCTTGCAGGTACCGGGTTCACCCTCATCGGCATTGACGACAAGGTATCTAGGGCCAACATTCTTCTCCCATCCAGGAGGGTTCATGAAAGACCACTTGAGACCGGAGGGGAAACCGGCACCACCTCTACCTCTCAAACCGGACTTTTTCATCTCGGCAATGATCCATTCGTGGCCCTTGAGAACGATTTCCTTGGTCTTGTACCAATCACCCATTCTCTTGGCAGACTTAAGATCATGGCCATAGTTGTTGTACACGTTTTGAAAGATACGGTCCTGGTCACGGAGACCACCATGCTTCTTAGGTTTTGGGTTATCGCCAACAACGGTGGCAAGCGATCGTCTTTGAGACTGTTGTGTCTGGGATTGCTGTGTGTTTAATGGTCGTCGCGAGTTTTGCGTTATGCTGGAGGAGGTGGTTGAGATGCTTCTGTAGATGGTAGGTATGGGACGGGCAATATTGGACTTGCCAACAACCCCGAGTTGTCTAGATGCAATCATTATCTATAAAGATGAAGGTAAAGGATTGCTTATAGAGGAGTTGATAACTGCGAGTTCTTATAAAGCGAAGAAGGGGTTGAATGAGGTAAATGATGGATATAGACTTTTTTTTATAAAAAAGAAAGAGGAAAAAAAAAAAAAAAGTAGTAGGAGTAGAAGAGAGAGAGAAAGAAGGGGAGAGAGGGTTTCTACTTTCTATTGGAATAAAAAAAAAAAAAAAATTAAAAAAAAAATTAAATAAAAAAATTAAATAAAAAAAATCCTAATAGTCCAACAAATGTTAAGATTTATTATTATTATTATTATTATTAATTTTTTTTTTAATTTATTTATTTATTAATTTATTTATTTATTAATTTATTATTATTTTGCTTATAAGCAACAGAATTGAATTGAATTGAATTTAAAAATCTGATATATATATATATATTTATTATAATTAATATATATACAGACTTTAATATTAAAAAAAAAAATTTACAATCATAGGTCCTTCAAAAAAAAAAAAAAAAAAGGATTTGGCTGGTCCAATAAAAAGACACTTAAAAATGATTTTTTTTTTTTATTGTGATGGGCGGGTTATTTTGTGCCGCAAGAGTTGGTAGGTAAGTTGTAGCTGACAATCACAGCTAAATCAACTGGATGTAACAAAATAAATAATTAAATAGCTGACTAATTATAATAATAATAATAATAATAATAATAATCATAATAATAATAATAATAATAATAATAATAATAATAATAATAATAATAAATAATAATAAGTGATATTACAAAACATTATGTAACAATTTAAAAAAAATTGTTGTAATACAAATCAAACATATAATTGACGTAGTTTTTAACAATCACCACCACCATATTAATTAATTAAATAATTACTATATATTACTACTACTACTACTACTACTGAACTCGTTTCACATTATTACTTTTAATTGCTATTGCTCAATTGATTATTTTCAATTACTTTAAATTGGGAAATTATATTCATTGATATTATAATTATTTAAATATTTATTTCATTTAATAATAATATCTCTTATGATACCATAAATTGTATATTGTGTAAAAAAAAAAAAAAAAAAAAAAAATTGCAAAATATATATACCAAATTCAAAAACAATAGTTTTAAACACTATTCTTGAGAATATATATATTCATCTTTTCAATTGTTTATTAAATAAAAGAAGCTTTTCTATTTTGCATACAAAAAAAAAAAAATACCCTATTGTGCTTTACTAAAATTTACTAGAACACACAAGTTATGACCATAGGATAACGATTAATAAAATACAAAATTAGATTAAAAAAATTTTCAACAATACCTCTAAGCCACAGATTTCTCTTTTTATTTGAAAAGCTAAAAAAAAAAAAACGATATTGTCTGTTTTTTTTTTTTTTTTTTTTTTTTTTTAAAACATTGTTGCACATATTTATAATAAGCTATACCAAATATACATATCTTTAAATAGATAAATTTTGAATTGAAATTATATCAATAATTTAAAATCACTGTTAAAAAAATGACTAGGAATTAAAATTATAATTGTGGATTTCAAAACAGTCATTTAATATTGTTATATACCTGTTTCTTTAATAATGTAAAATGAGGCATCTAAAATGCTAAATAGTGGGCCTCAAACCAATTATTAATATGTATAGTTCCTTTTTTTTTTTTTTTAAAAAAAAAACAAAGCTTGGTAAATAAAATAAAATGCCTAATGAGGAAACAAAATAAGCTTAAAAAAATTCATTAAAAAAAATATGCTTGACATTCAAAAAAAAAGAAAATAAAAAAAAAACATTAAAAAGAATCAATAATACATCACTATTCAGTGATAACAACTTCCAATATATTATCTTTAAATATTTCATAAACTTTTTAAATAATCTACCCCAACTCGAAGAATTCTCCAGCTAGCTTGATGCCTTATACTCTTATTTGCCATTCCTAGCACAGCCTCAATATCAGCCGCTGCTCTTTGCAAAACGCTAAACTTCTCTTCCCCTTCATTATAATCCGGGACAACCTCAGGACCATTAACATGAATCACAATCGAACATACTTTATCCAAGACTTCAACCAAAATATTAATCATGGTGGTAGCATCTTGTGCAAAACAAGAACCAACACGTGTAAACCCCCATTTCATATCTAATGCAAAAACAAGCCTCCGTGCAACCTCTATAACTACAGTAGAAACATTCTGCAAAATGGTCTCCCAGGAATTGACACGCAAATCAACAAACGCACGTAATAACCTCATCGATATAAAGTGCAAAAGCATCCGTGTCAATGAAACTGGAGACGAACGAATACCTCGATGAGGCACCGTGACACGGTCAGAAACCCCCATGCATACTGAAGTTTTGTGATTTTGTGGAACGACTGGGGTAATGGTCTGCTTAATCTTTTTAGTAAACTCATTTGAAATCGATTCTTGTTCAAAGTCACGGAAAATATTAAGAGTTTGTGGATCAATACCAATACCAATGTATGGGAAAATTTCCCCTGGGGCCAACACTTTGCACAATGTTGTTTTATTGGTCTGCAACGAGGGCACAAAGTTAATGATTGTTTTTTCTGGACGTACTGCTGCTCCATATTTCGGTACACCTGTAATCATTTTATTCAAAAAGGCTTCTGCATGGTCCTGGTTAGTCGAAACAAACAAAAAATCGTCAGTAAATCTGGCCAGCAGATAGGGCGACGATGTTGACGAGTCTTTAAAAATGTCAGCCAAAATTTCAGCTTCAAGTTCCTCATAAACTAGATTACACAAAAGTGTTGACAAAATGGATCCTTGAGGAATACCAATTTGTTGCTTATAAAGCTGCCTTTTGCGCTTGCCTTCCAAGTAAACCAAATTTTGAGTCAAATGAGCTTGCAACAAGTTGGCCAGGTCCTCTCCACTTTTGTGAACACCATAGACAAGATCCACCACAATGTTTGCTGTTTTACTGGCTAAAGTGCCAGGCCCATGTACTGCCGACTCACGCAAGGTATTTGCCAAGTCTTTGGAGATTCCCTGTACAACGTCCATGCTTGTTTCAGTATTTGTATTGTATTCAGGGTTGCGAATGTACTTGACCAAAACGGCTGGTTTGTGTCTGTTTTTTTTTTTAGATGGGGCTGGTAGTGGGACCTTAAAGACCTTGAAAGCGTGTAAGAAATACTCTTTAAACGATTCGTTGCTTAATAATCGCTTAGAGATTTGCAGCGCAAGGGCTTGTGGAATCGTATCAAAACAGTGCTTGATGTCAACCTTGACAAAAAATAACTTGGGTGTGGGTGCAATGCCAATCTGTTGCTTAAAATGGAGAATTCGGCGAAACAAGTCAGGGATTGAGCCAGTGGTACCAACATTGTAAAACCCATGGGAATTAATTTTTTGAGTATGCTCAAAGGAAAGAGCAGAAAAAACATCCTTCAAAAGGGTATTAATACTTGGTGTTTGAACCACACCAGTTGAGGCCAAGGTTTGACGCATTCGACCCATGCGCACAATGGGTCGGTATCCTGAGATTTTAGTCATAGATGGGCCCACTTCTTCCTTAGGAATGATACGGATAGGTGCAGCTCCAAGTAACGAAAGCTCTGGATTATTTTGGCGAGCTAGGGAAGATTGTTTACAGAAATCACCAAAGGCAAAACTTGAAACTTTGATCCAAACATCATGACGGAAAAAAACAACTCTATTTACAGGAACGTTTTGCAACACCTCGGTAGCATAAAAATGGGAGCGAATAAGGGTCGGAACAAAACAGTCAAAGATCCAAAACATAAGCTCAAGAAGTAACTCTCTGCGTTTATTATGATCTTGGCGACCGTGTGGCGGTTGAGGAGAAGTACCAGGCCAGGTCCAAGTCAAATCGTTTGTAGACATTCCACTGACAATGCTTTGGAGTTGCATTTGTTCTAATCTACGGAGCTTGACAAACTGGTCCAGAGCTTTAAAAAGAACCCCCCAATTGGATTTACCAATGAGGTCGACTGGGAAAGTTTTGCGGAAAACTGACTTGCAGAACAAAAAGACTTGATAATCTGGTGTTGAAACGTCGTGGGATTTCATCAAGCCCCAATATTGTTGTTTTTCTTTAGGAGTAAGATTTGAAATTCGATTGCATTTGAGTTTTTTGAGCACCTGAACCGAAACTTTTTCATAAGTATTGGGACAATAATGGTTGAAGAGTTGGTAGTATGGACACTTGTTTACATTTTTGACTAGCTGCCTGATGAGAAGTAGGATTTGACCATGGAGACGTTTGGGTAATCTTTCCTTTGTCAACTCAGGGAAAGATTCAAAAATTATTGGGGTAATTGGATTGTCTAAAGGTGATGAGAGGGGGCACGGGATGTGGTATTGGACGGGGAAAATGAAACGTAAAAGGATTCGCAAGTGAACAAATGAGTCATCCGAATATTTTTTCAAAATAACTAAAGCATGTTAGAAAGAAAGAAAGAAAGAAAGAAAGAAAGATAAGTAAAACTCCAACATACAATGAGGATTGAATCCAAAGATGGGTTTTTTGTTAGACATGTATGGCATTTTGTGCATGATTCGTGACTTTTTAAAAATAATTCTGGCTGAATTTGCAGCCGCCAAGTTGCGCTCCTTGTCAAAATGCTCTTGCTTCTTCTTTAAAACTTTAGGTTCTTGTTCTTTAGTAACCACCGTATCAAAAGATGGTCCCGAAACTTGTAGCAAGGTCTGGGGGTTATCTGTAGCACAAAACACCGAGCAATGGGCTAGAAGAAAATACATGGTAGATGGTCTGATGGCTTCACGTAAAGCCAGCCATGTTTTATTTGTGGCCACATAAGTCACCGTTGTATTGAGATGATATGCTGTGTATGTTGCTCCAACACCGCCATCAGTGTCAGGCTTGAATCCCGATGCTAGAACATGGGTCGCACACAACTGGCTGGGAAGGTACGCGTGCCTCTCCACAAGAGCTTCAACAAGTAGCTTAACAAGCTCAGGCTGGGTCGGTGCAAGGCGGCTCAAACGTCGAGATACTATAGATGTAGAATAATCGGTAAAAGCAGCAGCTAGAGCTCGTGCGGAACCTGGGTATACAACGACGGTCGATTTTGCAAAGTCTCGGAGCCGGGCTCGACGCACGCGAAGGCGGCGCAGTCTGTGTTTGTTATCGCAACGCGGCGTGTCCATGGCATTAATAAACTCGGTTTCTTCAAGACTAAAGAGAACATCGTATAAAGAATTTGCGGAAGAAGTTTTATAGATAGAGTTGAGGGCCTGGCGTGCAATGCCAGCTTGCTCGTCCATGGTGTTGCTTATATTTTAGTTGTTGCTGTATAGTTTGTAAACAAATCAAGGCCCTATTTGGTGATGCCCTAACCCATCCAACACAGCATTATTTTTTTTATTTTTTTTTTTCTTTTTACGCGTAACCACCAACACAATCTTTTTTTTTTTTTTTACCCCTCCACCAATATATACAAACACACGCGCCATGACAACAACAGCTACAAATCAATCAGCAACTCCGCAGGCTTTGCACAAGCTTCCTCAGGCACTAAGGTCCGGGTTTGCATCGCGGCTGCGGCTTGACCAGACGAGTCTTTTCGTTTCCACAGTTCCAGTAACACGGTCAAACAAGCGCTCATCGGCAGCCATTTCGTATGCAGAGATTGACGAGGACTACGATGAGGACGAGGACTCTGGTCGTGGGAGTGTACCAGGGACTCCACGACTGGTAAATGGGTTGCTTAACGGAACTAACGGGGGGTCTGGGACTCCTGGGTCACCAGCTGGACGAGGAGGGTCTGGAGGAAGTGGGACGTATTATTCGCAACCGCTGGGAGACAAGCCAGAGACTAAAGCGTTTGTGAATCCTGTGCATGTTGCCAAGTTGCGGCACATGCTACGGTACAATGATGTACAGCTTCGGGAGGCTGCAGGAAATGAGGAGGTACTAGTTCCGATTCGGTTGAATCTGGAATATGACAACTTCCGAATCTCAGATTGTTTTCTGTGGAACCTGAATGAAAAAGTATTGACACCAGAGATGTTTGCAATTTCCTTGTGTCAGGATTTAGAGCTGCCGATTGCAGGAGGGCCTGGCGGGATTGGTGCCTTGGGAGGCCCCGTGGTGGTGGAAACGTCCTCGATACCTTCAACGCTGGCACAGTCGCTGGCACATACCAACTATGTGAATCAGATTGCAAGCACGATCCATACACAGCTTCATGAGTATACCACGTTTGCGAATGTAAAGCTTCCCCAAGAAACAGGGTTCCATGTGATTATTAGTTTGAGTGTGAATCTCAATAAGCAAGTGTATGAGGATAAGTTTGAATGGGATCTGAGCAACTCATCGAGTCTAAAAGCAGAAGAGAGGAGTGGGGTTAGGGATTCTGGACTGACTCCTTTGGAATTTGCCAAAACTGTAGTACAAGACCTGGGGTTGAGTGGTGAGTTTTATCCTGCGATTGCTCATGCGGTTTATGAAAGTATTTACCGGGTGAAGAAGGAAGCTCTGGACGGTCATTTACCACCCCAAGAGGTGGAGAACTATGCTGCGTTTGGACTGGAGGCTGGCTGGCGTGTTGAACAGGAGATGCTGGGTGAAGAATGGGCTCCATCGGTGGAGACACTTTCTCAAGAGGAGATTGAGAAGCGTGAGATTGAACGTGAGCGCAATATTCGCCGACTTAAGCGTGAGTCTGCACGTATGGGAGGAGCAGCTACAAGCTCATTTGATGGGTTTGTGGACGGAACAATGTCTGGAGAAAATTTTGGACGTGGTAAACGTCGTCGTCGTGGTGAATCGCCTGCGTGGCATTAGGTAGAGGAAATGGAAATGGAAATTATATTATTATTATTATTATTGTTGTTGTATTGTATATTAATGAATGAAATAAAAATTAAAAAAAAAAAAGATCTATTTAATAAGCATTTACAAGAGGGATTTGGGAGATTTTGGCAAGTCTGGTGACTGAAGAGCCTACGTTGCGTACCAAACATAACATAGAATTTTTGTTGGAGACTTGAGTATTGTAAATGTATGTTGCAACGGCACCCACGCCTGTTCCTGAAGCATGGCGAAGGTTGAATGCACCAGATGTCACAAAACCAATCAGGTAAGAAGAGTCTGGGCATGTTGGAGAAGGAGTTCCTGGGGAAGCACAGGATGCAAGCCAAAGTTTAGTTTGGTCTGGGGGGATACGATAAATGCGAGCGTTAGGTTGAGGAGTTCCACGAGTAACACAGTGAATTTTGACAGGAGTGACAAGCAAAGGTTTTGGAGAGTTTGGAGTTGGAGTTGGAGGATCAACTGTAGTGTTGATTGATTGGGCATAATTTGAAAAAGTAGCATAAGTATGTGGAACTTGTTGAGTTTCAGCTTGAAGGGAATCCGAAATAAAAGATTGTATATTTGAAATGTTTGGTTTCGGGGTATATTTTTTAGATTCTTCAAGAAATTGGTGTGCACAAGTTTCTTCTAAGCCCTCGACTTCTATATCCTGAGGGTCTTTCTGGTCACCGACTCCACCATGGATTTTCCAAAGATATTTCCAATCGCATCTAAACGGGCTTCCGATTTCACCACGTACCCGGAGAGTGGATCCGTCTATTGTACTTTTCGAAATAAGAGCACGGCGGTATGAAATTCGTTTTTTAAGAGGCTTACGAGCCCAAGTTTCACGAATTTGTCTAGCCTCCTTTTCAATAGTGGTAAGGGCTGCAGAGCACCCCACGTAATCAGTGGGGAAATAAAGTTGGCCTGATTCAAATGCTAATTGGTGACGCTGGTCCAGTCCACCAAGGCGAATCCCTGGAAGGTGTTGGAGGGAGTACCAAGTTGGCATGACCCACCCCCAGGGGATAATGGCAGTCCATGAGTTTGGGCTTGTTTTTAAGAGAAGTACGGGGAAAGTTGGATCTGAGTTTGTAAAGGGGAGATGGGTTGAGTTGGAGGTTGCAGCAGCTCTACGTTTATCAATTGATTTTTGAGAGGGCTGGTTGATATAAGAGTTATTGATTACAGAAGAATCAAAGATGGATGGAGTGGCTGGGTCGACGAGAGTTTTATCTGGCCAATTGGCAATTAACTGGACTGGATCAAAGTCTGTGTGAGAACTATTATTATCATTATTATTATTAGTATTATTATTATTATTATTAGTAGTAGTAGTAGAGTAATGAGGAGGGTATGAGAGACGAGGGTCAGTTGCTTCTAGAGCAATGACGACATTTGATGGAAGGGCAGCTGAGTTTGAAAAACATCCAATGTTATTCCAAAGAGCGGCCTTATGGTCGCCTGGCTTGAGTTTAAAGATTGCATTTAGGGCAGGAAGAGATCGAGGACCTGTGATATCAATAGAGCCCAGGAGATAGCGAAAGTCATGGTATTCGAATTTGGTAAGAGAGCGAAGATGGTCGAGCAAAGAAACAAGTCGTACAGAGGCTGCCGGGTGGCACCGGAGCAATGCTTTGTAGGAGGTATTTGGTTGCTGTTGCTGTTGCTGTTGCTGTTGCTGTTGAGGTTCCCAAACCACAAGGACAGGAGCCAGAGCTGCACCTGAAGGTTCATAAGCCATTCCTTGCCATGATCTAACACCATTTGCCAATTGGTCTGTATGAGCATAAGACCCCAGAGTAACACATGCTAGAGTTTTAATCAAAAGAGTTTCATCGGGGGCTTCGAGGATAAACGAGGCCGTGTAGGAAGCATCCCAAGCAATTGCAACACCTGGGCGTGAGGCTGCGCGGTGGGTGGCACGGTAGGCTTTAAGGGATGGATGGGTAGGAATAGCAAAGGACCAGAGAGAAGTGAGATGGGCGCGTTTGGCATGCCACACGTGGGTTGGAAGCCAAGTTTTAGTACGCTGGCGGTGGGCGTATTTAGTTTTACCAGGAGGCGGAGCGGCCAATTCATTTGTTGCTTGTTTATTAAATTTTAAAGTTGGTGCTGCTAGTACAGGTGTTGGTGTTGGTGTTGTTGTTGATTCTGCTGCTGATGCTGCTGCTTGTTCTGTTTGTTTTGCTTTTTCTGTTGGTACTGGTACTACTGCTGCGGATTTTGCTTGAGCTTTGAGGCTTTGTGTGAGAGCACGTTGTTTAACACGCAAATAACCTCTTAATTTTTTCGATTTGACTAGTCCAATTTTATCCAAAGTTTGTTTAGAAGTTGTTTTTGATGATGATGATGATGATGATGAATCTGAAGCCAACATTTCATAACGAGCTCTATCTCGAAGTCTTTTAGGCATACGCTTAACATTATGAGAAGCTGTTCTTCTTCGTAAACTTCTTGGTAAAGCTTGAAAGGCACGTTTTGAAGCTGCAGAACGAGACTTTAACATTGCAGATTGAAGTTGAGAGATTTCAAAGCGTCTAGCACGCAGAAACTCAGGAACATTAAGTTTCCCTCCATCGATTGCTGGATCTTGATGTTGAACTAAAATTTGTCTTGCGTTGCGCAGTTTTGCGCGTTTTCTAGATGTGGCGGAGTTGTTTGTGCCAGCCATTCTTGGGGTTATTGAATTTTTTTTTTTTTTTTTAATTTTTAATTTTTGTTTTGTTAAAAGTTTAGCAAGCAGCAAATGGATGAATGAAAATTTTTGATAGGACAGTGAAGATTTTATTTTTTTATTTTTTTTATATGTCTATGTGTGTACATAAATATTTTCTAAGCCTCGCAACATCTGTAGTATGTGGGTTAGGGAGTTTGTATTTGTGTGTAGTTGTGTGTATGTATTTTTTTAAAATGTACGGCTGAAAAAAAAAAAAGAAATGAGACTTGTTGCATTGTTGCAAAGCTCTGCAACAAATCAATTAAAGCTTAAGTCTTTTAAAAGAAGAAAAAATAAAAAATAAAAAAGAAAAAAGAAAATATTTTATTTTATTTTTTTGTGGTTTAACTTTAATTAAGTAAAATTAATTTTAATCAAATTAAGTCAAATTAACCGAATGTTTATTTTATTTTATTTTTTTTTTTTACTTGTGAAAGCATGTGACATTGTTGTTATAATTATAATTATTATTCCGAAAAAACGGTCATCTTATTTACAATTTATTTAATTGAAAATAATCCAAAACAATTTTTTTTTTTTTTTTTTTACTTTACTTTACAGTGAGTTCAATATTTTATTAAAAACAAAATAAAATATATTTAAATATATTTAAATATTAAAAAAAAAATAAAAAAAAATAAACAAATTTGTTCTGAAGAGGAGAAAGTTGATCACGATGGAGTTACTCTAAGTTTATTTTATTTACATAAGCAAAAATATATTACATATGTTACAGTTACAAAGTAGAAAGAAAGATATATATATATATATATACAAGGATATTTCTTACCTAATATATTAGTCAAATTTTCAAGCAAATTTCAAAATATTTCTCACCCGTGTAAATCAACAGTTTTAATTCCTTTACATGGGTTTTATTTTTTTTTATATTTTGTATTTTATATTTTGTATTTTAAAATTTATTTATTTTTTATTTTTTTATTATATTAAAATGGTCACAAGAGATATTAAGAAAATCCTTTGAAGTATATTTTAAACAAATGTCGTCATTAGTTAATCAGTTAATCAGTCAGTTAATCAGTTAATCAGTCAGTTAATCAGTTAATCAGCTAATCAGTCAGTTGACCAGTCAGTTAATCAGTCAATTAACCAGTCAATTCATTAATCAATCCATTAATTAATGATTATAAACAGTCTGTCAGTCAGTCAGTCAGTCAGTCAGTCGGTCAATTAATATCTTTTTAAGAAAAAAATACAAAATTAACAATATATATATATAAAAAAAAAATTAAAAAAAAAAAAACGGAAGACCCGCGGGCTAGAATCTAAAAATCTAAAAAGATTTACCTTAAGGTAAAGTCTTTTTTTTGATTTTGAATTTTTTTCTTTCTCTCTCTCTTTCTCTTTCTCTTTCTCTCGATATAATTGAGTTTTCATTGCAGATAAATCCAATTTCTATATTCAGATGATGATGATGATAATAATAGTAATGATCAATTGACCATATTCTCCCTCCAAAAAAAAAAAAAAAAACAAGGAAGGAGATGGAGAAATAAGATAAACCTTCGCTCTAAATTAAAGATACAATATCTTCAAATTTAATTGAAAAAAAAAAAATTAATTCTTATCAATTATCAATTATCAATTTTTATTTATTTATTATTATTTATTTATTAAGTTTTTTTTTATATTTCATATTTTATATTTTTTTAATTTTTAATTTTTAAGTTTTTTTTTAATTTTTATATTTTTATATTTTAATTTTTATATTTTAATTTTTATATTTTTATATTTTTATATTTTTATATTTTTTGTTTTTTGTTTTTTGTTCTACTTTTTTATATAGTAACCTAATCCCGGTATTCCTGTCGGAGCCGAGCCACTGTCTGTAGATTTTGAAAATAAAAAAAAAAAAAAAAAAAAAGATTCATTTTACACTGGCGATAATTGTGATGGTAGTCATTAAAGGCTGTGCAGTGATTGATGGGGGGGGGGTTATTATATTTTTTTTTATTTTTTTTGAAGGAAAGGCTGAGTGCAACAGCCACAGTAAACCTCCGAGAGAAAAAACTATATATATAAATCTGAAATTATAAATACCTTTCAATTTCCACTATTTTTTCTTCTTTTTTTTTCTATTTTATATATATATTTATATATATTTATATATTTTATTTCTTTTATAAATAAGAATCTTTTACCAATTCATCATCATTCTCATTATCAATTCTCATACAGATGAGACATCCCCGCATATCACAATCATTAAATAAACTTAACATTAACATTAACATTAACATTAACATTAACATTAACAAACAACAACCATAAATTAAATAAAAAAATAAAAAATAAAAAATAAAAAATAAAAAAAAAACTTAACTTTAACTATCCTTCTTGTTTATTAATTAAACATTCACACCAATTATTCTCTCTATTTACAGACTTTAACTTTCAACAATGTCTGATCCCTCCTCCTCCTCTTCCTCTTCCTCTTCCTCTTCCTCTTCCTCTTCCTCTTCCTCTTCCTCTTCCTCTTCCTCTTCCTCTTCCTCTTCCTCTTTATCTTCATCTTCACGAACCTCATCAAGAAGAAGCTACACTCCTCAAGTCAGATCACTTATCACTGAATTTGCTCGCCGCAATCCAACAAACGTTGCCATTTCAAACGAGCTTTTCAGGCTCACAGGTGTACGAGTTGCACAAGCAACATACACCACCTGGTTACTTGATTCAGGAGTTAGCATTCGGAAAATCAAGAAAAGTTTCAAAAAAAATTGCAAAAATAGTAGCAAGAAATTACCAAAAACCCCACTAAGACTAAGGAAAATCAAAAAACAAAAATCTTCCAAAGCACAACAACAAAGCACAGTTTTAAAAGCTACTACTTCTACAAACAACTCTCTTTCCATTAATAAATCTAAACAACAACCCCAGATTAAAACAGAAGGAGAAGAAAAAAAAGAAAAAAAAGAAGAAGAAGAAGAAGAAGAAGAATATTTAGAAGATAAAAAAGATAAAGAAGTTAAAGAAGTTAAAGAAGATAAAGAAGATGAAAAAGTTAAAAAACCGACGCTGGTCGACGGGTCTTTTTCAAAAAATGATGAATCCAATACTTGGGAATCAGCCCAAAAAGTTATTCAATCTCCACTTATTTGTTTTGATCCTTCAATTCTAAAGAGATCAACCCCCCATCTTAATCACCAACAACAACAACATTTGGCAACAACTCCTATTCAATCCACCTTTTTTTCTCCTCCACAATCCCCCTCCTCTTCTTCCTTTTTGGATCTAAGTCAAATTCCTTCAAATACTTTTTCAGAATTATCAACAACATCACCTATATTTTCTCCCATTTCACCAAGCATTATACCAACTTCAAGAATTATGGCCTTACCTTTTGAAAATCCTCAATGGGATGACGAGGACCTTAGATTGTTAGAACAAGTGGAGAATTTCCCAGATAATAACAGTGATTATCAACCATTTGGTGACAACAATGATGACGACAATGACCAAAATGATAATGATAACAACAACAATAATAATAGTAATAATAACAATAATGATGATGATGACAATAACAATGATAATATTAATGATAATAATACTGCTACTTCTGAGAATCCTAATCCTAATCCTAATCCCAATAATGATAATGATAATGATGATATTAACAATGATGAAAATAATAATAATAATAATAATAATAATGATACTCTTTCTACCAACGATCCAATCAATGAATCATCATTCAATCAACCTCTTTACGAATCAAACCCAGATAGTCCATATGATGTACCTACTTTTGTGGCCCAAATTCTTACCAATGATATGTCCACACTCGGTGCAACTTCTAGAAACGTTCAGCCCATTTTTGTTTCTTCTTCTTATTCTTCTTCTCTCTCACTAAGAGAATCTGCACAGCCCACCGCCACTACAACCACTACAAACTCAGCCTCTTCACAATTTACCCAAGTCCCTGCCCTCCACATCGAAACAACTTTCCTCGATTCATCTTCAACCACACACTTCCATAGCCCCTATTTCTCTTATCAAAACCCTGCCACTGAAGATGATGCTGACTCTTTGAACTTGTTATCTCCACACTCCCAATCTTCTCCCATATGCATTCCAGGCCATTCCTTGTCAAGGCATTTTAATGGTATTAACACAAATGATTTGGTGTCACCTTCCTCTGGCTCACCATTTTCTTATACTTCTTCCTTTGCTACAAATCCTCTCACTGGTTTACCCTCTTATTCTAGTGTACCTCCGGTTCACACTGGTCTGGGCAGTTATTCCACTAGTCCTATATTTAACAATGGTATTGGTAATATTGGTAATATTGGTGGAGGTAGTAGTGGTAGAGGTAGTGGTGGTGATGAGTTACCTTTATCACACAACAACCATCCTTATATGAAAATTTCCACTGCTACTGCTGCTACCACAGAAACAGAGGCTACATCTCCACTTGCTTCTCAGTCATTTGCTCAAGAATTAGCCCAAGAACCTTTGTCTTTCACATCATTTGTTTTCACTGACGAGCAATTCCATTCGCTACAATTTTACAAGGGATAAAAGGAGGGAGCTTATTTTTATTTTATCTTTTATCTTTTATCTTTTTTTTTTATCGTTCATCATTCGTTCCATGAAAGGAAATTTCCTTTTTATTGGTTTAACCTTCAGATCAAATTTAAAGCTGTGCTTAAAGTTTAAAGTTTATATTTTGGGAGTTTTTTTTTTTTTTTTTTATCTGCTGTTTTTTTATTTTTTTTTTTTTATATTATCTAATGACCTCATATTTTTTTTTTTTGTTTAATTTGATTTACAATCGTTTAGTATATATTTATAATTGAATACATTTGAAATAACTTTTTATTCGTCTTTTTTTTTTTTGTTCTTCTTCAATCTATTTTGAAAACTAATTGGTTTATATTGATATTTTTGTTTTTTTATTTACATTAATTTGGAGGAGGGGGAAAAAAAAAATAAACAAAAATTGAAATTGAAATTGAAATTGAAATTAAATCAGGAAAGTGGTCGCGTGAACTTTATTTTTTTCTTCTTTCTACTAATCATTCATGCAAGCCAATTTTCTAAACGGTTTTTTCTTTTTTTATCCATTTTCTATAAAGATAAACTAAATGATATCATCAAATTTTTTTTAACTTTTTTTTTTTTTTTTTTTTTTTTTTTTTGTTTAAACGAGGAAATTTCCTCGGTTTTACGGAGTGTGTGTGTGTGTTTGTAAAATTTGTTTTCGATAAAAACCTATATATATATATATATATTGAATTTCAAAATAACTGTAGTTAAACATTTTTTTAATATAATTAAAATATAATTAATTAACTTTTTATTTAATTTTTATTTAATTTTTATTTAATTTTTTATTTAATTTTTTTTTTCAAAGTTAAAATCAATGATTATATATATGTTTGATAATGTCCCCATTTGTAACAATAGAATTATTATTATTATTGTATATAGATGATTGATTTATTTTATACCAAGGGTTTAATCAAGCTCGTGATCAGGACCTGTTGTGGAATTGCCTTTGGGTCAAGACCTTTTTTTTTTTTTTTTTTTTTTGGTTTGATTTGATTTAAAGTCAAAATCAAAGTCTAAAAAAAAATATAAAATCCATGTTATTTAATTATTATCTATATGAAGGTTTTATAATATTCTTTTAAGAAAAATCTAATAAAAAAAATAAGATCCGTTACGTAGATGATAATAAGAAAATCTAATAAAACAAGATCCTTTACGTAGATGATAATAAGAAAATCTAACAAAACAAGATCCTTTACGTAGATGATAATAAGAAAATCTAACAAAACAAGATCCTTTACGTAGATGATAATAAAAGAAAGATCCTTTACGTAGATAATTAATTATGCAAACTTCAAATGCATGGAAGAAAAAAAAAAAGTATAATACGTTACCATGGATGATGGTATATATATCAACTTAAATAGGTAATTGATTTGATCCCTTGAGTTAGTTTAATTACTTTAAAAAAATAGTTAAAATTATTAATTGTTTATGATTTTTGAAATCTGTATTCACAGTAGTACTACTTATATTAATCCATTTTGATAATTAGATGAAAAATGAAAACCATAGTGAATAAAATATAAGTTGATATTAAAACTAATAATAACCAAATATATATATATATATTTTAAATTTATTTTACTATTTGATATATATTATATACATAGTAAAGTTTTATCATATATTTTAATACTTGTAATAATTCATTAATTCATAAACACTGCATTTTTAAATAAAATTTAAAATACTGAAAAATGTGTACCCATTTCAAACCAACCAAACAACCAACTAATTAACTAACCAAAAAAAAAAAAATTCATTTTTAATGGATTAAATTTCAACAAAAAAAAAATGAAAATAAAAACCAATACTATTGAAGGTAATTATAATTAATTTAAACTAAACATAGTTTAGATCATTTCATCTAAGATTTTATACAGACTATTGTGAGAATATAACACTTGATTTTAACCCATTATCATTGTTAGTAGATTTAGATACTAGGGAATGAGTATATTGGAATCATTAAATATATTAAATAAAGGGTATAGCTAATCTTTTAATAGAAACGTAAATCATGGTTTTAGACTGAGGAAGTGAATGAAGAAGTGAGTGAGAGAATGAGTGAGTGAATGAGTGAGTGAATGAATGAGTGAGTAAAAAAAAAAAAAAAAAAGTCTTGTATTACCCATCATTCATTATTGTTATCCTATCAAAAGTAGGCCAGAGTCTTATCATTAGGCCATTACTTCACGATGTTATATTAACTGGATAAAGAGCATAGCAAAAAAAAGACGAGAGGACACGAAAAGAGAGGAGGTGAATGAAAGAATGAATGAATTATTATTAACTTAATATATATATATATAATTCCTTTCCTTTTTTTTTTTTAGTATAGATTGGCTTTCATTGCTACTTGGCATGAGCTACAGTAGAATAATTATTACCTGGTGACAAAAGAAAAAAAAAAAAAAGGTCTTGCTAAGGTACCTGAGTACCGGGGGAGTGATGATATATACGATTGAGACTCATACACGGATTTATTTATTTATTATTTTTTTTATTTATTTATTTTTTTTTTTTAATTATTCAGGCGGATTGCTTTATCAAAATAATAGTTGATGACCATACCACACACACTTTATTTTGTCACTTTAATAAATAAGTAACCATAATATATATATATTTATATATAAATATTTTATATTTCTAGAATTAACAAATGTTAAAAGTAAAAGATAATTTTTTTTTTTTTTTTTTTAAAAACATTGAGGTAAAAATCAATTGGAAGTTAAGCGAATCAGTTGCTATGAAAAAAAAAATATTAATTAAAAGGATAAAATAGTGCATAATAAAAATTAATTAATTTTAGTTAGTAAATTTTTCTTTTCTTTTTTTTTTAATTTTTTTTTTAATTTTTTTTTTTAATTTTTTTCATATTCCGATCAAATTTATCAACATCCCCCCTCTCTCTCTCTCTCTCTCTCTCTCTTTCTCACTCACTCTCACTCATTCTCTCAATACTTTAATAATTAAATTATTTAGAACGAAAAAAAAAAAAAATTAAATAAATAAATAATAATAATAATAATAATAATAATAATAATAATAATAATAATAATAATAATAATAATAATAATAATAATAATAATAATAATAATAATAATAATAATAATAATAATAATAATAATAATAATAATAATAATAATAATAATAATAATAATAATAATAATAATAATAATAATAATAATAATAATAATAATAATAATAATTAACATTGTCGCTTAGTTCTAATTCTGTGGCTTAAATATATATACAATTTAAAACTTAAAAAAAAAAATTAACTATTTAGTTAAGTTAATATTAAAGTGATTTAAATGTTTGCAAAAAAAAAAAAAAAAAGAAATGTTTCATCATCACTTGATTTTTTTTTTTTTTTTTTTTTGCGTACTTATTATAATAATTATATACATATGAAATTTAAAAGACTGGGCATCCACTGGGCATCCACTGGGCATCCACTGGGCAAAAAAAACAAAAATTTGGTAAGTATTTTGTATGTGTATGTCCATTATTAATAAATAAATCATCAACATCCTGTATTTTAATCATTTTTATGAAAGGGAGATAAAACACTTTTTTTTTTTTTTTTTTTTTTTTTTTTTTTTTTTTTTTTTTTTTTTAAATAGGTGGTCCATTTTACTTTTATTTTTATTTTTATATTTTTATATTTTTATATTTTTATTTTCAAATTTAATAATATAAAATTTAGATTATAGGGAACTTTATGGTAAAACATAAAGAATTGACAAATTACTGATAGATAGATAGATAGATAGATAGATAGATAGATAGATAGATAGATAGATAGATAGATAGATAGATAGATAGATAGATAGATAGATAGATAGATAGATAGATAGATAGATAGATAGATAGATAGATAGATAGATAGATAGATAGATAGATAGATAGATAGATAGAGAGAGAGAGAGAGAGAGAGAGAGAGAGAGAGAGAGAGGGTATGGATGGTACATTGATTATGATAATGTATAAGTTAAAGTTAAAGTTAAAGTTAAAGTAAAAGTAAAAGTTAAAGTAAAAGTAAAAGTAAAAGTAAAAATGGACTGGGTTACCTAATTTTTTCCTTCTTTGATGACCTGTGTGTGATCTCTCTTATCAT